>NW_027281540.1:0-47109 GCF_046629955.1 Centroberyx affinis | reverse complement strand
AAGACTTTAAGACCCATTTCGCCCCAAAAAATAAACCTGAAGAGTAACAAAGAAACAGTACCAGTATGAAAATTAGGGATGGGACGATATGTTTATCTTAACATACGTGATATGAGGTTCAAGACTCGATACAACCACGATACAATGTAATAAAAGTAAAATTATGACAAAATCTGACTGTGCAGCTGTTTATCTCTGAGCCACAAATCTTTCTAGCGATGGCACTGGGCTCGCTAGAATGAAAACAACAATTTAAAAATGTCATTACAAAGTGCAAATAATATAATTCCAATGGAGAGCTTGTGAAATTGTGATGGGCGAGCCGTCTCATTTGTGATTACTACAGCAGAATAACACAATTCATTTGTCATTGAATTTCGATATATCGTCCCAAAAAAATATACGTCTGTGCCTGGGGAGATTTCTCACAAAAAGAGTCATCAAAGTAGAGTAGAAAAGAAAACGCAACATTTCTAAGACATCTGAAACTGTATTTAAGACCCAAAGGCAATGTTAAACAAAATTAAAATTAAGATTTTTAATAAAAAGGAGCCACCCTGGTGTGTGTTTGAGAGGCTCAACTGTGGCCCAATCTACCAATCGAACTCATGAGATGGGTACAGCTGATGTGAATGGCATGCATTTGTATGTGTGTGTGTGTGTGTGTGTGTGTGTGTGTCTCCACGGACCTTTCTCCATGCTGCTTTGGGCCAAGCTGAGGAGCTGTGGCGAGCGCGCTTCCAAGATCTGCTGGTGGAGGTTTACATAGCGCAGGGTCCACCAGGGTAGTAGCTACACAAGCACACACACAAAGAAGAGAAGAAATAAGTGAGAATTTGTGAGAGTAAACGACAAAACTGCTCAGTCCGTAAACCGAACGCAAACAGGAAGAGTAAATAAGCAGACGATGGGGTGAGTAAGCCTGGGGCCCCCCTGTGTGTCTAAGGCAGTGATTCTCAACCTTTTTCATATCAAGGACCCCTAATTTAGTCCACATTAGGGCCACGGACCCCCATTTGATGAGAATTTTGTCTCTCAGACTCAAATCTGAGAATATTCTTATAGTCAGATATGATTTTGTCTAGAATCCCATGACTATCTGTATTGTAGGTAGAGAGATAACAGTGAAACTATGATCAGAACAGTCATTCTTCTACATTCTCTAATGGTGTTAACTTCTTCTAAACGAAATAACGGTGAAGTTCAACAATTCATCAATTTGCTGCGGACCCCACTGGAACCCCCTCGAGGACCCCTGGTGGTCCCCGGGACCCCACGTTGAGAACCACCGATCCAATGCGACGACTGTGTGTGGAAAAAGTCGGAAGATGCATCCTGCTTTATTTCTGTAAAATGCTATTCCCTGACTGTGGCGGAGAATATATCAAAATTCCCATATATTTACATGACCGGTGCGAGGGCTGGGCGAGCTCAGAACACGACCGAAACTACAAGAAAGAGGCGTGTTAAAGAGTATGACCGTGTACGCGAGGTCAGAGAGTACATGTGGAAATGTGTAGGTAGGCCTAAATAAATAACAGGCTGCTCTTGAGGCCCCTTTAGCACCAATAAAACACCAACATCCACAACTAAGTGCTGACCAAGCCTTAAAAATAGCCAACTCCTTCGCTTTTTTTCGGGCTCGCGTCTGACCCAAACGCAAAGTGGCAGGGAGGGAGGGGGGGGGGGGGGGGATATGAACGGCTCGCAGCCATGTAAGGGCTTTCTCTCCTCTTACCCCACCCCCCCACCCACCCACTGTACTCGTTCAGTATCGGGGGAGAGCGGGCGGGTGAACCGTGTAAAAAAAAAAAAAAAAAAAAAAAGCCTATTTGCGTGTCAGGCCGGATATCTCCCGCCTCATTTCCGATGCGAGATGACCCCCCCGCCGCGTGGTCACATGGCGCTCTAAACTGTACGTCTCACAGAATCAATATCCTCCGGCACACGCACACACACACACCTGTCTCATCGGAAGTAGGTGGTACGCGGACGAGCAGGGCGCTTCCCTCTGTCTCCTCCCACGTTTGCTGTTGTGTAATACGGATGAACAGAGCGTATAGGGGTGGGGGGGGGGGGGGGGGATGGATGGAAAACTTTCTGTGGTAGGAGTGGTGGTGGTTAGTGGCAGCGGACAGCGTGTCCTTGAGCTAGTCAGCCCCCCCGACTCCCCTGATGCTTAGTGGAAAAAACGGCGTTGGTAATTAATTCCCCTATAGCTCATTAGCATATAAAAGGCTATGGAATGGCGGGGAGGCTGAGGTCCCTGGCTGAGACCGACTCTTTATACTCACCGGCTTTCGGGAGAAAAGTCAGTTTCACCTGGAAAGCTTCATTCGAATGGACATGCGTGTGTGTGTGTGTGTGTGTGGGTGGGTCAAGTATTAAAACTCAACACTGGGGTTAGACTAATATATGGAGCCGATATTGGCCTTTCATTACAAATCAGATCTGGTCCAGTTAGTGTTGTAAACCTCTGATGTGATGAATATGATTCAGGTTTGATTGATTATGTATTTGATGTAGAATTGATCAATAGTACACTGGTTGTTAATGGGAAGGCCTTAACCTGAATTGATTCTAATGTGATAGTTTCGTCAGATTACACACAAGCATGCATAAATTATTATTATCCAGGGTGTTTTAGTGTCCCATGGTCTAAACCAGTGGTTCTCAACGAGGGGTCGGGGGACCACCAGGGGTCCTTGAGGGGGTTCCAGGGGGTCCCCAGCAAATTGATGAATTGTTAAACTTCACCATTATTTCACTTACAAGAAGTTAACACAATTAGAGAATGTAGAAGAATGACTGTTTCGGTCATGCTTTCACTGTTATCTCTCCACCTACAATACAGATAGTCTTGGAATTCTGAACAAAAGTCATATCTACCAACAAAAATATTCTCCGATTTAGGTCAGGGAGACAAAGTCTCATCAAATGGGGGTCCGTGGCCCAAATGTGGACTAAATTAGGGGTCCTTGATATGAAAAAGGTTGAGAATCACTGATCTAAACTGAACTGGACTTCTCTGACCTAATCTATCTATCTATCAGCAGCCTCATTCCAAAACCCCATATCAGTCAAAACCTACTCAACATATTCAGACACATCCCTGGCCTTCTCTATATCCCAGGCTTTCTATATATATATGTAGTTATATCACCCATTAGGCCAATGAAACATTAATGGGTTGGGCGTCCAGTAACATCAGTATACAGTATGTACACATGTACCAGCCTGCCTCATGCATGAATACTTATGTACATTGCTAATTTTGTATGCTTTTCATTTTGTTACCCATCAACCCATTTATCTATCTGTTTTGCATTCCACTCAAGAAAACCGGAATACAATTAATTTATCAACATGCCAATCTGAGCAATCACAAGGGAGGCAGAGAGGCAGAAAGCAGGGGTTTGACTGTGTGTATAGGTGAATAAACAAATTGTTAGATTGATGAGCAAGCTGGCAAGAGACAACAGAGGCTTTGCAAATCTGTCAACCACGTCCGACACCATCATCGAGGACCGTTGGAGAACTGGCCGTGCACAAATAATGTCTAAATATATAACAACCAATGTAGAAAAAGAAGAGATTCCTGAAAAAGATTGTTGTGGTGTGAGTGTAGGTCCATTCATTTACCTTATAAGTAAAAGTGAATGATCTGATGAGGTGGATTTGTTTCTAGGGCTGCAACTAACGATTATTTTCTCGATTAATCAATTAGTTGTTTGGTCTATAAAATGTCAGAAAATGGTGAAAAATGTGGATCAGTGTTTCCCAAAGCCCAAGATGACGTCCTCAAATGTCTTGTTTTGTCCACAACCCAAAGATATTCAGTTTACTGTCATAGAGGAGGAAAGAAACCAGAAAATATTCACATCTTAAAAAATTATTCAAACCGATTAATCGATTATCAAAATAGTTGGCGATTAATTTGATAGTTGACAACTAATCGATTAATCGATTAATTGTTGCAGCTCTATTTGTTTCCAAATGTAGGTTACTGTGACACAGCAAACCGTCTCATCTTTAGCCCTAGACTCTACTCCAGAACATTCCAAGATGTAGCTTGAGAAGAGTCAGCTCAGTTAACCTTAACAGCTAATTTTGGCTTTGTTAGCTAGCCAACTGGCCATGAGACTAAATCTGTAAAGCAACACATTAATGTTAACATACGACTAGTTAGCTAGCTAACGAACCGGGAAGCTAATATAGCAAAGTAACTAACATCAGGGTATCCAATTCCGGACAGCATATGACCAACAAAATCACAATCAAATACCAATATATTTCATCCCGTACTGTTTTCGCTGAATTTTCTCACAAATGAACAATCCTCCATCTGTCTTTTTTAAAGTTTAATATCGCTTTTACCTTAACTTGGAATGGATTTTCTTCCAGTCCCTGCAAATGGATGATAGCACACCTATTTTTGAGATTCAAAATTCGTATCCAATTCCGGACACTTACTTTCGTCCGTGTCGGTGTATTCATATACTCGATATTAACCCTTTATTAACCCTTCCTGTACCTTCACAGTGTTACAGATACTTGTAAGAAGTGCAGGCTATGAACTCAAAGCTCTTATTTTTCCATTTATCAGCCGATACTGATTCTCTACATGAAGTAACTGCCGCCCAAAGTGGGATTTAAGGCTTCCCGCTTCTTGTTCGTGACTAAGTTCGTAACTTAGTGTTTTATATGCTTAAATGTGTATAGATATTTATGAAATTCGATACCTAGCTTCTGAAATGTGTATGAATTTACGACACTTAGCTTTCGGTTGGGAACTCTGTATAAAAATGCTGGTAAACAAGTGACCGAGTGGCCGGAATTGGATACAATTCCGTTAGTGTCACTGTTATCACGCGACTACATGATCTACCGGGGACACACGAATGATTTTGGTGTCTATGTTCTCATGGCTAAGCTGACCAAGGGAATTATCTCCCGAAAACTTAATCCTTTAAAAGAGAGAGATAGTTGTGACAGATGCGGTCTTACCTGGAGGCTGTCCATCTTCGAGGAGCAGTTGAGCAGGATGACCCGGGCCAGGAGGAGGACGAAGGGGTTGGCCACCAGGCTGTACACCGACTCCCCGTCCAGGAGGAGGCTCCTGTGGAGAGCCTCGGTCAGGGCCTGGGGCTGGGAGACAGAGATATGGGAGGTTTGGGCCAGGTAATCTCTCCTGACAAGTGACAAAGATTTCTGTTTCCCTGGCTCTCTGAGATTAGGACCGGCGGCAGGCTGGTTGGGGGGGGGGGGGGGGGGGGAGCTAGAGGACAGAAAGCGAGTGGTGGACAGTTTAGAAAATGCCTAGTCAAAGTAAGGGTATGTGTATGCGTGGTGATGATGGTGGTGGTGGGTGTGTGTGTGTGTGGGGGGGGGGGGGGTAATGTGTCCAGGAATAGGTCTCTATCAGGGAGCTGGGTTTAGGAAAGAGAGGAGGAGGAAAAGGGACAGAGGGTTTGGATAGAAGTAAACCTAAAAGCACAGTGAGTTTCCCTGTATGCAAAGAGATAAACTCCATATAAAAACACATTGTTGACTGATGTGCAAAGCCTCTATTCGGGCCTGGAAGAGAGAGCTGAACAGTTAAGAGTTAGGATCGACACCACAATGTATGAAAATATGTCGTATAATTCCTCTTCACCACTCAACAAATACCACATCTGCTCAAATATTCTGCACAATTGACTATTTCTCCATCTAGAGTTTTGAATAAGGAGACAGCTAGCAATGCACATAAGCAAATCTGCACATTTACGCATTATCTACAGGTGAAAAATTAATTTTTGATACTGTATATTGAACTTTTATTTGTTAAATCGTAACGTTGTATCGAATCGCGAACTCCATATCGCGTATCGAATCGTATCATGATATAAACATATCGTCCCATCTCTATTGCACATATACTCTATATATCTATATATTTATAATGTATTTCACACTGCACATATTTCATATTCCTTGGTATATTCTCATACACATCTTTTTCATTCACGTTTTTCGAAGTAAATAAATTCGATTGCTGCTATTTTGCACCGCCTTCCCATGCTGTAATCCGGATCTTTTCATACTTTCATGTCATGTGTTTTAATGTTGGAATTGCCAATTTCATATGTTTATATCAGTGATTCTCAACCTTTTTCATATCAAGGACCCCTAATGTAGTCCGCATGAGGGCCACGGACCCCCCATTTGATGAGATGAGATTTTTGTCTCAGACCCAAGTCTGAGAATATTTTTATTGTTAGATATGATTTTGTCCAGAATTCCATGACTATCTGTATTGTAGGTTGAGAGATAACAGAGAAACTATGATCAAAACAGTCATTCTTCTACATTTTCTAATTGAAATAATGGTGAAGTTTAACAACTTCTGAATTTGCTGGGAACCCCCTGGAACCCTCTCAAGGGTCCCTGGTGGTCCCCGGACCCCACGTTGAGAACCACTGGTTTATATGCCCCCATTTGGTATATTCATTTTTATATTCTATTTTCATTGCTATATCCTGTTATTATTGGCTGCTGCAACGACCCAATTTCACCTCTGTGATCATCTATTTCACCATGGCCACCTTTCACTTAAGTTGGAAAAAACTTCATATGAATTCGATTTTCCATCACATTTCACTTTTTCTTCTCTAGTCCCTAGATGAGTTAAATTCACTGCCTTTTGACTGTGCCATCATACATGTATGGAGGCTCCTTTCATGTGACAGTGCAGATAAATCACCGCCGCTGAGGGAAATTCCTCGACAAAAGAGAAAACGGCCCTCTCCTCTGGTGTGATGGCGGTGTGAAACGCACTATACGGCCCTCGGTGTCGCGGTGCAGAGAGGAAGGAAGGATCTCCTCGACCCGGCGTAATTGGGACCCCGGAGAGGCTTCGTTACCCCGGCGCTCCTCCGCCCCCGCGCCCCCGCGCCCTGCCCACGGCTCCCCCTGCTTCCGCCGCGGCTCGGCCGGCTCCGTGCGGCCTCATTACCCAGAGCAGAGGGCGCTGAGGGGGGGGGGGGGGGGTCACCTGTTCCCGCCGTTCGTCACACTGTCGGACGGCGGCGAACGCCTCGCGATTGGGTGTACACACACACACGCAGATACACAACAAGCCTTATCATGGCCCAAATAACTGTAAATGAATCAACAGCAGAGAAACATCTGTTTTAATACAAACACTTTGCTGCACCAAAAAAAGCTAAATGTGACACATGGGGTTTGACTGATATGGGCTTTTGAAGGCCATACAGATACTTTTGGATTATGGTTAAGGGATTCCTAAAGCCAAAAAGTGTAGTATTGATCAGTTATACAATAAATTCAATCCAATTTTTAATGAAGGGACAGTATTCAATTTTTAATAAAATTCCAATATTGGCAAACCGATATTGGTCTAACCTAGGGCTGGGCGATTTGGTTGAAATCAATATCATGATAATCATAAGGATTTTTCTCAATATCAATATATATCACGATATGGTTCATGTATGCAAAATCACGTTAAATAATCAAATTAATGTTCATCTCATTGAACCGAATGGTGATGTTAGGTGTGATATGAACAGAAATATTCAAATAATATTCCTACCATACCTCATTTTATGAGAGTTTTTAAGTAAAATTTGCTTGTCATCATCAATTTAGACAGCAGAAATGTGTGTCACGATATTAAAATATCTTCATATCATCACGATATGATTCCACTGAAAGACGATAAACGATAATATTGAATTATCGCCCAGCCCTATGTAGTATTGATCATTTATAGAATAAATGTGTAATCAATCAAACTACATCATATCAGAGGTGGAGAACACTAACTGGCTAATAACCAATGTTTAATGAAAGGCCAGTATTCAATTTTTAATAAAATGCCAATATTGGCAAACCGATATTGGTCGAACCCTTGTGCCAAATAATTTCCAAGTTTCCACCGACTTTCGAGAGGCAACTAAACATTTTGTTTGGTGGAGCAAGTGTTGTAAATGAACTGGAGTTTAATCCTGGTCCAGCACCTGTGAAAGAGGTGGGTATGGGAATCTCTTTATTATATTCAAATGCATAAACCTTCTAATCCGGCAGAAAGGTTCTCTATGGCAACACGGCATTGTTCAAATCGCTAGACACAGCTAGATCTGAGACAGTAAGATTTCAAGAACAGCAATCTTAAACATTTCTGAGTTTCCAGTTACAGATGCTGTATGGTATCACACCTTGTTTTCAATGTTTTCATCAGTCATTCATTCAATTCATTCATTCATTTGTTATGTCAGGGGTCACAGAGTAAACATATGGCATATATAGCATAGCATATCAATGTCCTCCATCTAACAACCTTTCAAGAATTGAGGAAATACATTTTCATTTCATTTTCCATCACTTTCCAATCAAATTCTTAGCTGATATTGCCATTGATGACCAAGTATTTTTGACATTAACAATCCAATATCAGTAGTTCAGCTTGGTCATAAAAGCTTTTCTACAGTTTTCTCCAGTGAGTTTACCTTTCCTGGAAACTAGGTGATGCAAGTTTTGTGCAGGTCACTGATGATATACAGCGCAAAAGTAGAAGAAAAGTGATGATGAGACGGTGTTGTACCTCAGAGAGGGAGGAGAGAAGAGCCGGGGGCAGCAGGTCAGGGACATGGAGGGACACCGGGGGGCCGGTCCAGTTACTCTGGACAAACATGTGGAGGCAAGCGACGGCCAGGACCATCACCGCCACGTCCCTAAAGGAGGAGGGGAAAAAAGACACACGTTTGACTGATTGCGAAGAAGTGCTGGAGAGAATGGATGCAATATTCACACTGCGAGAAACATCTGGCTAGGAATAAGGCCTGTCCACAAAACGGACAGACTGACCACAGTATTGCAGGCTGATCCAAGGGGGGGGCAACATAAGCAAGATGTGACACAGCAGAAATGTAAACAACAATGGTGGCGATGGAGTATGGCAGCGTGGGCTGTTGGTGGATTGTTCAAAAATCTGTGACAGTTTTATTGGTTGAATATTTTCTGTTGTACACCTACTGGTGGATTTTGATATAAAACTACAAGAAAATCTATATTTTTTGTCATTTATTGTTAAATAGGTAAAGGTTACTTACAGTATTTCCTCTAACAGTGGCCGGTAGGCAATTAAAAGCCGGGTCTCCGATAATGGCCGGGGGCGTGGTCGACACGAACAAATAAAGGCCGGCCCCAAATTAAAAAAAAGGAAACAAAACAAGCGTGAATTCGCAATAGCTGCAACCACGTACACACACTGTGCAGCTATAGGCCAAAGGGTGGGGACATTTTTGTGAACCAACCGACCAACCGACAGAGCGAGCTGTAGAGCTGCTGGTCACAGCTAAAAACAACGGTGGAAACTCCTGGTGCCCGGCGGAAGTCTCTGGATCGTGCCGTCGTCGATTACCGTAATTATCGTAATGCGTCGCAGTAACAAAAAAAACGGCTACCTAACAAACCCCAACAGAAGCAGATCAGAAAACAAGGAGGCTTCATACTAAAATATGAGCAAATATACTTATCAAACAGAGGGAATTAGAAATAAAGGACTGTCTCTAATATAAGCCTGCTTCCTGGTACCCTCTGCAGTTGAGGTAAATAAAGGCCCGGGCCAATATTAGAGGAAATACGGTAGTTAACAAGATGAAAGCTATTCTCAATTTCATTGTGACTTTAAAGGACCCGTGCCAACTTTCAGCTCGAGTAAACGAAAATGCGAACAAATGGCACCTTATGGGCCAAGAAGACTTAACAGTTCCCTTCTCTTGCCTCAGCAAGTAGAGCGGAGAGCAGAGAGGCAGTGCTGAACTTTGCACCGAGGCACCGCCGAACAACGAACCATCAGACACCACCTGCCCAACAAAAGGGAACATCTGATTTAACGGTTATTTGAAATCCAGAAACAAGAAAAGGCAAGTTTTCATTGTCGCGTTTCACACCGAGCGGGGGCCGAATCCTCCCTGAGACTCTTATTCAAGCGGACAGGTGGGAGCGGGGGGGGGGGGGGGGGGGGGGGGGAGAAGCATAGCGACGACAGCCCTCTTTAGCCTCCGCCTCGCTCCGAGGGCAATTACAGGGCTTTAAGAACGGGCCGCGACCGCCGACACGCCTAGCTGCCTATCTATCAGGCCGAGAAAGTGATGGGAGGTGATAGAAGAGAGGAAGATGGATCCAATACAAAGGAAGGGAAAGGACTAGCGACGCGTGCTGCAATCCAGATTTGCCCGCGGACCGTTTCCTCCCCCCGGGAGGGAGAAAAGGGAGATGTTAAGCTGTCCTTATTAAAAATTAATAATTCATGACAGCAGGAAGAGAGAGGCGGCGGAGGGAGAAGGAAGGAACAGTCAGCTCCTCTCAGCCGGAGAACAGCTTTGTGATACGCTCAGCTCCCTCCTTCACAATAAAAGCGGATGAGTTTTGTTTTTTTTTTTTTTTGGAAAAGTCCCAACATTAATAGTCCCACGTCATTACAATAACACTAATAATGTAATTAAAAAATAACTATATTTTCAAGCTGAGGTTGACATTAGTGTGGAATTACCCTGAAGCAAAAAAAAAGAAAATGAATTATAAACAAGAGGCACTTGAGCTGCCAAAGGTCCCGCCATAATCACCAAGATATATTAAACATAACCACTTATGCTAATGTACCATGGTGGCATGACAGAAGGGACAGTGATGATAGTTAATAAATTGTTACAGCAAAGTGTTGAAAATAGATCCACAATTCTGTAACTCCACAATTCTGTAACTCCAGAGTCAGTTTTTCCAATGGTAGCAATTCACATATTTGGTCTCGGAATAGTTTAATTAGTTTTAAGGTTTTTTGTATATTTTTTGCGCTTTTTGCCCTTATTGTGATAGTTTACAATAGAGATAGACAGGAAAGAGTAGGAGAGAGAGAGGGCAGTGACATGCAACAGAGGTCCCAGGCCAGATTCTAACCCGGAACATCGCGGCCACATGATACGCACCCCAGACCACCGAGCCACCAGGACGCCCCGAAAATTACATTTTTTCATCTTTCACAGCAAGATAAATACTTAGTTTCTAACACAGTCCAAGACTGAGAACACATCATTGCCAGGAATTTATGGCTATATCGCATACCAATGTGCACTGCGCTGGAAAAGCAGCTTTTCATGCTTTGAACTATGCACTATGTAGCCTAAACACTTATCTTTTTAGCTAATTACATTTAACCAATATCATAATCTCAATCCAAGAGATAACAGGGATCCAATTTCTGCTCCATTCCACAGATAGATCATCCTCAAGATTGAACTATTACTAACTGGATCCGTTATTTCCCCATGGAACTGGATCAAAAGCATGGGACTCGCAGTGTGAGAGATTAATATGTCAAAGTAGGCTAAATCATATTGGCATAAAACCGCTATTGGTTAAGATCCGGCGGTACTTTTCGGCGACATGGCTGGCTGATGATCTTGTTTACTCTACCAGCTGCTTTTAGCCAGTTAAAACATATTTGTGGAATTTCAGAACTCAGCTAGTCCTGTATCAAGCGGACGGACGGTCGGAGTCCCGCCCTGCTGTGTTACCTGTCGGCCTTGTCGTCTTTGGTGGGGTCAGTCAGATAGAGCAGGACCCGTCTCTCCACGTAGGCCTCGATGTCCTCCCCGTCGCCGCAGGTACCGTCTCCGCCCAGCAAGTCCAACACCAGGGGGCTCAGCAGCACGGCCTCAAAATCCCCCTCCAACACGGACTGCAGCAGAGAACCCGCCTCTGGAAACGGCAAATGTTTCACATGAGTTAGAGCATGTTCACACCAAGCATGTTTGAATATCGGCCCAAGCCTATCCATGGCACATGGTTGACTGTAGGGCTGAACAATTAATCAAAATTTTATCGACATCGCAATATGGCCTACTGCAATTTTCTACAGAGATGTCCTGGCCTACACATCATATTCTACAGACTTAAGAAAACATCTTTGTTCGGTACAGATCCCCGCAAAAATCACACCATAATCATTTCAATATGTTTTTCAATGAAAACGAGAATAATGATGTAAAAATTATCATTCCCTCTAATATCGCGAATCATATCGCAATTGCAGTATCAGTCAAAATAATCGCAATTAGATGTTTTTTCAAAATCGTTCAGCCCTAGTTGACTGTCCCTGGTGAAAGGAGATGGATGTTGATATCTGATAGCCAGCATTTCCTCACTCTCGGAAAGTCTAGCATAGCAAAATTAACCACGGGCAAACCACAGTCTGATGCTAGTATTCATCTACTTCTTCATGTGTTTTTAGCTGGTATGAAAACTAGAGAAGATCAATTACTGCAAAGAGCACAGACAAGTCCATTATGCGTAGCTAAAGTTACAGGGACTGGAATCAGATTTGTTTGTACAAGCCCTGGTTCATCTGTGATTGGTCAGTGTGAACCTAAATGAACAAAATACAAAAAGACAACAAAGGCAACTTTTCCACTATGGCTCAGACCAAAGAAAACAAACTACAGGTGTGATCGCACCCTTAAAGACTAACTAAACCCCAAACCAAAATCTGTAGTGAAGCCTGGCATCTACTGGTAAAAAGTAGGGTACTGAATTGGCCATCTGTTATTGGCTGACCTTTGGTGCCAGGTGATATCACCACCTGTTGATCTCTATGGAAGGTGACATCACCTGGCACCAAAGACCAGCCAATAGCAGATGGCCAGTTCAGTACCCTACCTTTCACCATTAGATGTCAGGCTTCACCAAAGATTTGGGTTTGAGGTTTAGTTACTCTTTAAGCCCTGGACAGATAGGACAGGTCTTTTGATGCACAGCATATGACGGTGATTCTCAACGTGGGGTCCGGGGACCACCAGGGGTCCTTGAGGTGGTTCCAGGGGGTCCCCAGCAAATTGATGAATTGTTAAACTTCAAACTACAATTAGAGAATGTAGAAGAATGACTGTTTTGATCATAGTTTCACAGTTATCTATATACCTACAATACAGATAGTCATGGGATTCTGGACAAAATCATATCTAACAATAAAAATATTCTCAGATTTGGGTCCGAGAGACAAAATCTCATCAAATGGGGGCTTTAATCTGGACTAAATTAGGGTCCTTGATATGAAAAAGGTTGAGAATCACTGGCATATGACACCACTAGCGTTCACTTGGAGCATTTGACACAACACAGCAGGACAAATAGAAGATCGGCTGGTCGGTCCTGCAGGTCACGGCTGCCGGAAAACACTGTATTTTGGTGGTCTGTTCCCCAAAACCGAACCGGCGGTCAATGCTGAAGCTGGGAAGTTCTATCTTGCTTGCAGCCATTGAGAACGACGGGTGCGTTTAGTCTTTGGCTAAACCAACCTCACAGGATTTCTTATTTGCTTTACAAAATAAAGCTCTGAAAAAGGAACACCATCAAGAGCATTGAGTTATTGCACTTTGTTCTACTTCCCCCCCCCCTTGCCTGCCGTACAAAAGCCAGCAAAGCACGGTCGGGGAAAATGAAGCGCCGCGCCTCGCTCCGAAGCTCTCGCCACCTCGACAATCCTCTCCCACTCATTTGTCTTATATTGTTTTTGCAGCGGCTGTTTAATCTAACTCCGTATTCTCATTAAGTCGATGAGTATATCGAACCGTTCCCCGCAGATAAAGCCGACGCACGCCCACGCGAACATACGCACTCCGGTGTCTGTTTAAGAGGACGAGGGCGGCGGTGAGGAAAACGTTGATTTATGAGAAGGACGGTAAGGAGGGCTGGGAGGAGGGCCGCGGCTTCCCGGCCAGGAGTGATCGCGTTGCCCCCCGGGGCGCGCTCGGCGTCAAACGTCTCCCCAGCTTTCATTAAGGTCTTTATTTGAGGAGGGAGACTGGCTGGGCTCATTAGCATTGATTGCATCGTGTTCCCCCGGCGGAGAGAGAGAGGAGGGAGGGAGGGAGGGAGGGAGGGAGAGAACGGAGCGAGATAAGAGGGGAAGCGGTTTGAGCGTTGTGAGCTGCGTAACCGAACGCGAAAACTCAGGCTGACCCTGAGCGACTTCGGTCGAAATGTTTTCACGGACGGGCGAGTCAGTCAGTCAGTCACACTAGGGCTGGGGCGATATTTCAATATTATCGTTTATCGTCTTTCAGTGGAATCATATCGTGATGATATGAAGATATTTTGATATCGTGACACACATTTCAGCTGTCTAAATTGATGAGGACAAGCAAATTTTACTTAAAAACTCTCATAAAATGGCCTTCTGCTCTTTCCTGGCCAGGAGACTGATATTGTTTAAATGGAAAGACCCTATTCCACCGACATAGTCATTGGATCAGGGAAGTTATGTACCATCTTAAGAAGATTAGATATACTGTCAGAGGGTCTACTAAGACATTCCATACTATTTGGCAGCCTTTCTTAACCTTTGTTGAGGATATGGGAGCTGACAACATGATAATGTAATGTAATGTTTATATGTGTTTGTCTGGCATTTGGGGGGTGGTGGGGTGGGTTTCCTTTTCGTTTTCTGTTGGACCTGTTTGGACCTATGATATAATGTGAAAAATTACAATAAAAAGACCCTGATAAAAAAAAAACAACTCATAAAACGAGTATAGAATATTTCTGTTCTGTTTGACATCACACCTAACATTACCATTCGGTTCAATGAGATGAACATTAATTTGATTATTTAACGTGATTTTGCATACGTGAACCATATCGTGATATATATTGATAGGAGAAAAATCCTTATGATTATCATGATATTGATTTCAACCATATCGCCCAGCCCTAACACACACACACACACAATAAAGCTGAGAACAAGGACGTTTTAGCAAAAAAAAAAGACTAAAACTACAGGCTTAATTTACAAAAAAAGACATGTCACGCCTGCGAAATAACAGCAACTTCCCAGCAGCCTTCCCCCCTGATTGTCTTTGTTCTTCTAAAAAACAATCCCTTCAACTCACTCCGCTCTGAAAGAACGGCATTCAGCCAATCTCCAGACAGCGGCTGACAGCTTGACATGCCTCGAATGCTAAAACAAAGATCTATTTTGCTGATGGGGGGAGTTCAAACAATTTCCAGCTGACTGTCATTGCTATCCGACAGTCTCGATGCCACTCTTGATATACGTGCATTAAAAAAATGGGCACACCGCTCCCACTTATTACAAACCCCAAATCGGCACCGCTATCACTCCCATACAATGGCCGTTATGGGCTTTAATAGGCAATTGCTGTGCGACCGGTCCTGTAAAGGAGGAGGCGTCGAGATATTTCACCTTCGCTGCTGATCTAATGAAACCCAGGGGCTGCCATGATAGCACACAGTGGGGAGGGGGGGGGGAGGCGGAGGAGAAGAGAAAGGCTTTGGCTTTATGAGGGGGAAAATGAAAGCCCGAGGTATGGCCACCGCCACCGTTAATAACATTTCAGCTACTCTTCAGAGGAACCGGCGGCAATTATGGAAAACACGGCCGAGGCCCTCAAATTAGTCCGTAATTCAGAGAGGTCCGGGCAATGAGCTGCAGTTAATGCAAATGGAGACTAAGGTTCACAAAACCACACCGGCTCGAGCGGCAATATGGATATGAGAGGAACAACAATGAATTTTTTAGACAGCCATTGTCATTTCTCCCCCTTGTACAGGCGAGCTTTCAACTTCATAAACGCACAAACCTGGCTGCATCCCAGAGTTTCCCTACTACTGAATAGGTGAAGGGGGTCACCCGGCCTTAAGGAGCTGCTAGTCTGGGTTTCAATGGAGAGTTTTAGTGTCCCGTGACGTTAAAAGCTTTCAGAGGCTTTTCCACCCGGACAAGAATACAGTTCTGGGGGAAACGCTGCTGCACACGACCCTGTTATATCACTCTTTATCAGGTCAACATTGTAACACTGTCATATGCATTCACTTCACTTGAATTCCATCACAAACTCGTGTACAAAATGACTGTTCTCTTTGACTAGAGCAAAGAAGCACAACATCTGTTGCACAGAATAAAAGCTGAAATCAAACTATAAAATCAGCCAAGTGAAAAGGAGTCACGGTGGCTTTATCACAGAGTGCGATCGGATACATTTTTATGGACGGTGATTGGTAGACTGAGCTCAGCCTATACTGTAGCTTACATGCCAGGAATGGAGGTTGTTTGCCGAGTCATTAGGTGCCAGAAACAAGACCGCTGACTTGTTTCTGAAGCCAAGGAGAACTGGTCGTTTTTGATACCTGCAATGGGAGACCAAATGGTGCTGAATGGGAGGCCAAATGGTGCTGAATGGGAGGCCAAATGGTGCTGGCAGTGTTGGAGTACCGCTCATCTTTGTATGAATGACTCTGGGGCAGTGTGTTAAACTCGGTTCGTTTACCCCCAGGTGAAATCTTATCGTAAAATTTTGTGGCACAAGCTGGCTGCCGTGGCTACATGGTGGAGAGTTGAAATATGCCGGTAAATATGTCTATAAATACGCCGTAAAGCAGTGATTCTCAACCTTTTTCATATAAAAGACCCCTAATTTAGTCCACATTAGAGCCATGGACCCCCATTTGATTAGAATTTGTCTCTCTGACCCAAATCTGAGAATATTTTTATTGTTAGATATGATTTTGTCCAGAATTCCATGACTATCTGTATTGTAGGTAGAGAGATAACAGAGACACTATGATCAAAACAGTCATTCTTCTACATTCTCTAATTGTGTTAATAATGCTGAAGTTTAACCCTTCATCAATTTGCTGGGGACCCCCTGGAACCCCGTCAAGGACCCCTGGTGGTCCCCGGACCCCATGTTGAGAACCACTGCAATCCATTGCAAGCAATCCATCAGATTTCCCGCCAAATCTGACCCGGTGGCACACAAAATAAAATGCTGTGTGGAGACTGCATTAGGGTTTGACCAATACAGGTTTGTGAAGGCTGATACCGATATATTTCAGAATTAAGCTAAAATTTTGCTTCTTTAAATTTGCCAATTTTCACGCCAAGTGTTGCCAGCATTCAGTGTTTACCCATATATATATATATATATTTTGTCAGCTGGCAAAGCCTCACTTAGACCATAGGACACTGAAAGCAATGAAATCCTTTTAGCGGGACTAGCAGCTCCTTAAGGCAGGGTGAGGAAAGTGTCATTGCAGGTTATGAAAGAACCTCCATCATATCAGTGCTAGATGGCACAGACTGGCCATATCCAATTTCTAATAAAAAAGGACAATATCACCTCAAAGCAAAAGTCTAACCCTACTTTGAACAAGTGGGAAGACAACTCTAATCCACTATTTGACAACAGCAAAGACTCGACTTGATATGGTTAATACCCAAGTGAGCTAGTTCTATAGGTTGAAACTAAGGCCCTGTGCATCTTAAGCAAAAAGAAAAAGAGGTATGGCGACCAAGCAGTGTAAAACCATGTGTGTGTGTCATTGTGAGTTATTGTTCTATCATTTTGCTGTCAGACTGAGCAGTTTGACCGGAGCAGAAGTTTTCTCTCCACCAGCTGTCCGCTGGGGGGCTGCGCAAAATTAATCGGATGCTGATCCACTGCAACACATTAGAAACATGATGTAGTCCCGCAACATACCGAGCCGAGACAACAGCAACAACGGCTGGCCGTGGTTTGGGACGTTTGGGACCGGAGTCACAGCCACAGTCTGACCGTTAGCAGCTGTGAGACGGTATTTAATTTAAGGGACAGTGACATGACAGAGAAGAGACAACACATCTCTTAACGTCTCCCAGTCGGTGAAATATGCAGTCTAAAGATACTCACAGTATATAGAAAAGACATTTTGTGTACTGCTTTAGTAATGTTGTTTCTGAATAATGCCAGTAAAGTAACCAAATTTCGTGACCAAGTGGTGAATTTAACCGGCTTCGGCTCAGAGCGTTTGACCGGTGCTTGTGTATTCTGACAGATGTGAACGTGCGGCGGCTCGCCACGATGCTAGTTAAGCTAGCTAACCCGCCGATACATCCCGTTCTCTCTTGCATGGAGAGAAGGTCACGCCAAACTCCATTCAAAATCTGTCTGTTTAATGCTGCCTTGCTTGTCGGTATAGATGCATACTTAACGGCACATGACTTAAGACCGTATACAAATCGTTAAAGGTCTTATGCTAAATTCATTTACGTAATCCAGCTAGCAGCACTTTATTTCAATCACAATTCAACTTGTAGAATTGGCACATCACACTGCACGCTACCGCCCACCACGGTGTTATTTTGATGGATGAAAATTGTGAGTAACGTTATAACAGGGGAACTAATAATTACAAAAGTTGACATTTTACTGGAATAAGTACGGCTTGGTGAAGTGGATGTACGCCGAAATGCAAAGAGGTGCTTAACGATTCAGAAAAGGTATTGAGTCACATTTTATGAGATATCTATATTTTGCCCATAAGCAAGGCCACATTATATTCACAAAATGTTGAATAGGGTTTGGCGTGACGTTCTAACATGAAGCTAACAACCAGCTAACAAGTTAGCTAATGAACATGACTTCACTTACTGTGACTTGCTATCGGACCTGCGGTCAATTCGTCGTCGCGGCATTAACGTTACCTCCTCGGTGTAGAAAACCGCTGTCACCGCCAGTAACGGGCAAACTACCCGTGCCACTACCGTGAATTTCATCAGCTGGAAAAAGCTTTCGCGTCGCTGCGTTCAAATGACACTTTGCCTTGCTAGCGAACAGCCTGACAGTGTGGTCACTACTGCAGTGAACACCAGATAACATAATCGGATCGCGGCGAGTTTTGATAGATGGTAAAATGATAAAAAAAAAGACACAGCTGTTTCTCACCTGCAGAGCTGAAAATATTCTGCTTCCATTCCGTAGCTTCGCTGGGTGTTAAAAAGCCTCGGAGAACGGGGATCTCAACGTCCCGCAGCATCACTGAACGACTGTGGTTCCTCCTAAAGTGAAGTATGTGCTGCTGCCTTCCAGTCGGGACGGGCGCAGTTCAAAGCTGGCGATTAATCGCTTTATTGATGAAGCAAGTCTACGGTATTCTTCAATCAATGATAATATGTTTATTTCCACCCATGTGGTGTAAGTGGCATCAGTGAGCAGCCATGACAGATGCGCATTGCATTGTGGGAAAGCTAATCAGTGCTTGCTCAGGGACTGTGGTCATTTTCAATGCATCTACAATAGGCTTCCATCATCAACACTGGGCTTTAGGGTTTAAGGAGCAGGTTGGTATGCGATGCCGCATTTAGTGACAATAGCTTGTTAGCTACATAATTATTTCCATAGAACAGGTGAGGTATTTAACTCTAAGTGGGCTTTATATTTAATGACATAGCCTAGATCAGTGGCTTTTTGAAGTGTCAGATCACAAGCTGCCCGTCCCCAGAAAGAAAAAAAACAGGCCTCAAAATGAAATCCACAATATATTCATATCATAAACACACACATGAAAGAGTTGACTTTCCCCCCTTCAATTTTGGCAGGCCTGCATCGCTGTGCAGACTTAGAGATGATGGCAGGTCCTGCTTAAAATATATATATATATATATATATACTGGGTGATTCATTTTGATTATGTCATCTTAGCCAGACTCCCGGAAGGTGTGTGTGTGTGTGTTTGTAGGGTTGAGGTCAGGGTCCAGTAGAGATTTGCTATGTGCTACAGAACATGCTACAGAACATAGTTTGATGGCGGACATCAGCACATCAGAATGAACGCTTAATGAATGCTGTTTTGAAAAGTGCTGTGAAATTTAGGAGGATAAAATTACCACTATTACTTGTACAATGCTACTACTAACAATAATTATACTGTAGCTATGAAACAGAGCCCTGCACTACCAATAAAATTAACATGAGATGGACCAGCATTATAGGTCCCCAAATTAGATGTTTTAAAATATATATAAATGCAGTCCATGTTTTCTTCTTCAGCAAAAGATGGATGCCACATTATGTTTGGCTGTTAAACCTGCAATAAGCGATATCAGACCTTATAACCAATCCTGAAGCTAATGTGTGCTATGTGGAGATTTCATTGAGACATAATGATATAAACCATCTACACAGCAGCAGCTGTGTTGCTGTTTTCACCTCTTTTCTAAAGCTTGTTGTCAAATTCTGGTCCTGAACAAAGCTCCTCCCGGCCCATTCAGTATCTTTTCTTTTTTTTTTAAACTAGCTTGGCTCCTCCCTCACTGTTTAAAGGTCCCATATTCTACACTTTCCAGTGTTTTATTTTATGTCTTGAGGTCCACTAAAAACAGTTTGTGTGGTGTCATGTACCAAAAACAATCTCAGTCCATTTTTACACATTCATTTTCCAGCATCTCTCTGAGCCTTACCTTGTGTCTTTAAGGCTCATTAATATTAACGACCCCTCTGTTTTGATTGGCTAACCGTTTCAAGAGTGAAACGTGAGACACCACAGACAGGCAGCTACAGGTAGGGAAAACTCTCCGGTAATAAACAATGACAACCGCCCAACCGCTTTGAAAAAAACACTTTGTTAGTCTATTATTTCTCACAAAAATGATAATGAGCGAACCTTTGTGACGCCACAAAGTTACAGAAGTCCAAACGGCTCGTTTAGAGGCTCGCTTTTCTAATATGGATTGTGTGGATTTGGTTGGCGACCGTGCGTTTTGATACTTTCACCATGTTTAGATAGACCATCCAACTCCTTTATAATCAAAGAGGCAAGGGGAATCCTGTTTTACACCATATGGGACCTTTAAAAGCAGCGCTCACCCCCTCCCATCCTTGAAAAAAATTATCGTAATGGCATAATCGATGAGGCGAGGGAGTAAACATGTTAAACTAGTAAACTTGTTAAACTAGTAAACGTGCTACCTACCTCTTCACTTGTCATTGTGGGACATGTGACTTCAGCAGGAGAAAGGCCTAGCAAAGAGAACTGGTAGCCAGCCACACTACTCCATAGGTACGTTTAGCTTAGCTACCCTTGATGCACGCTGCTTTGCAATGTTTTGTCTTAAGGCTCATTTATGCTCCCTTTACATGCGAAAATAAATACGTCCGTTTCAAACGATATAACCGTCACTGCCCACATACTTCCATGCGTCCTTTACGTTGGCATGGATGTTAAGCAATACATCCACTAGATGGCAGTAGAGAGTCAAAAGTTTCTGTCCACCGTTGCCATGTTTGTTGTGAACAACAAACATGGCGACGGTGGAGGAGGTCGTTATAATGTACCTGTTAAGAAAGAGGCAAAAGCAGAGGAGTTCTGGCGGAACTCTTTGATGAGTCCTCAAAGAGTTAAATGTCTTCGTCGTGTCTCGCTGGTCTCGTTTATTGGCTACACTGCCCCCACGATTTCCGGTGGTACTGCGGTGGTACTGCTCTGTTTTGTCCGTATCCGTAAGCTTTCAGAAAACGTGCACAAATACGGACGAAATGAACGCAGAGTACGGACAGAAGGCTCCGTCCGTATCCGTATACGTATTTAACGTTGAGCATAATTGAGCCTTTAGTAGGCCTCCCTAGTGCAGTAGCTTTGCTGTGTTTGTGGTCAGAAAATTTAGCTTATTGCAGCTTTAAAGGAGAAACCCTCAAATCCTCTTACATCATTATATATCATCATTGCATTCCAGGAGTTATTTTGTAATGAATGTTTGTAATTTACTTTTTGGTATAGCCTACCCACTTTCCCTCAACCTGCATCTTTTACTTCTACCTCCGTTAGTGATTTCCTACATTTCCCAGAATGCCTTTCAACAACTCTCAGAGAAGGGGCATGAACTAGTTACTTTCAATCAAAGTTGGGCATATGGGCATAGAGAGCCTAAGTCCCTCCCCTTCCGCTGTCCCCCATGGGACCTTATTTCGGAAGAAATCTGTACGGTAGTCAATAGCGAGGGACAAATAATTGTTTGATCCCATTTGAATTGTGCCATGAATTACACATAAGATGTTTTGTCAATTTAAAATATAATTTTGCAAGTCAATAAAGTAAAACAGTAAAGTAACGTTTAGTTTTGTGTGAAACCGCTCAGTGAACTGCATCTCTCGTCTCGCACAATATACGTCACCAACACCAACACCAACATGAAGGAAACATAGGAAACACACAGGCATGGCGTTAACGTTAGCCCCACTGTACTGAAACTATCCTAAAGCAGTTTAAATCCGTTCTTACTGTCTACGTTCCAGGTTGTGTATAATACTGCTGCTATCTGAGAGGGACTGAGCTTCAGCGGCTCTGGGTAGTTTGTGGAGAGGGAAAGTTATGACGTCACTTACGCCACTTTTGGGTGTGTAGTCTTTCTAATTACGTATTTTCACAGTCTTATACGTCAACAGTTTTACGACAAACTGCGACTTTCTTGACTTGCAAAATTATCCAGATACCCAGATAACCGGTTTCACGAAGGTGGTAACAGAATAGCGGCACAAAAAAATCTGCGACCCGGTAATTTTACCTAATCCATAAATTGACCACAGCTGTGAGTACTGACAGAGCCACATTACGCTGTGTTACCCTCAGCTGTAAGCCCGGGTGACAGCCAATCAAAACCAACAGGTTAATTAAGCTTTACATATTTAACAGCTTGTTCACACCTGTGTGTCAGGGCCATGGACCACACAGATGTGTCAGAATGGCAGAGAAAACCTGTTCCTCCTCATGCACTCCTGCTGCTGCTGTTGCAGTGTCGGCCATGATAAACTGAATCATATCAGTTTCCAATAATAATTAATGCCCTGGGATACAATGTAACTTTATCTATTGATTTTTTTAATCATTTAAATTTCTTGTAATTCGTAAACATTAATTTCTACAATATACTGTCTGACTAGAGCAGGTGGTATTTTTTGGTGTGCTTTTATTAATCACTTTCACAATATGCAAATGATGAAAACTGGGGGGGAGTATGGGGAAAACGTTAACCGTAGTAACGGGAGCCTATCTATGTTCCCAGGGGCCTATGTTCCAAGGGTCCTAAGTTCCCCAGTTCAATATTCTGTTAACACACATTAACCCTCCTATTGTGTTCGGGTCAAATTTGACCCGTTTCAAGTTAAAATATTTCATAAATATTATCCAGTTTTTTTTATTGGAACAAGGCTTCAAAACAGCTATATAAACACAACAAAACCAGTGGTTATCATTCTATTTGATTTTGAAGGTCTCTAAAAAAAAATGTTACATCTATGGTGGAGTCTGTGGAGTCTGGGTGGTTCTGTGGATAAAATTTTACTCAAACTTGACTCAAACTCTTGGGGGTAACATAGGACCCTGGTAACATAGGACCTTGGGAACATAGGACCCTGGGAGAGCACTTATGTAGAACTGGGGAACATAGGACCCTGGGGACATAGGACCCTTTGTCATGTTCCCATTATGTGCCATATAAATCTGGGGAACATAGGACCCTGGGAACATAGGAATGACTCCATAGTAACACCCTGGTATCTCACGTTTATGAATGAGGAATCACCTTACTGTGACGGTATCTGCCCCTAACGTCACACTGAACCTACCCGCAATGAATAAGCCCCTAAATGCATAAGTAAATAGGCGAATCACTGCACAGTAGGCATATTCAATATTCAATTTGGTGTTGTCCCATTGAGGCAGTGAAAAGATTTTCTATCCTCAATGTCAGCCCCATGTTTCCCATGCTGCGGTGATGGAATGTGAGCGCAATCTATTTAGAGCTGCAACGATTAATCGATAAATCGATTAGTTGTCAACTATTCAATTAATCGCCAACTATTTTGATAATCGATTAATCGGTTTGAGTCATTTTTTAAGAAAAATAAGTCCAAATTCTGTGATTCCAGCTTCTTAAATGTGAATATTTTCTGGTTTCTTTCCTCCTCTATGACAGTAAACTGAATATCTTTGGGTTGTGGACAAAACAAGACATTTGAGGACGTCATCTTGGGCTTTGGGAAACACTGATCCACATTTTTCACCATTTTCTGACATTTTATAGACCAAACAACAAATTGATTAATCGAGAAAATAATTGTCAGATTAATCGACAATGAAAATAATAGTTAGTTGCAGCCCTAAATCTATTGCATCAATCACTCTCAGGAATCTTAAAGAATTTCAGCGCTCTTGATAGGCAATAGTAAATTTCATTCATTATTGATAACTACAGTCAATGTAAACTACCTGCTATTTAATAGAATCCTTGTTTTATAGGTCTGCAAACACAACAACATGTTATTATATCTTTTATCTAATAAATCATCATGGAAAGCAAAGTGATTCTGTTGGCCTGTTAACACAGTTGCCCTGCAAACAGTCTTTTGTTACTATCTGTTAATTCAATTGTGTCGGTTTTGGGGACGGAATTGTTGCAGAAGGTTATTTAAAAATAAGTCCACGGGATCCTCTGGAAGTGGTGAAGCCACTGATTGGTGAGAAGGCAGGCTTTTTATACATTTGGATCAGATAGCCTCAATGGAGTCATTCCTATGTTCCCAGGGTCCTATGTGCCCCAGTGCTAGGGTTAGGGTTAGGGTTAGGGACCTTCAAAATCAAATAAAATTATAACCATTGGTTTTGTTGTGTTTATATAGCTGTTTTAAAGCCTTGTTCCAATAAAAAAAAACTGGATAATATTTATGAAATATTTTAACTTGAAACGGGTCAAATTTGACCCGAACACAATAGGAGGGTTAATGTGTGTTAACAGAATATTGAACTGGGGAACAGAGGACCCTGGGAACTTAGGACCTTGGGAACATAGGACCCTGGGAACATAGGACCCTGGGAACATAGGACCCTGGGAACATAGGACCCTGGGAACATAGGACCCTGGGAACTTAGGACCTGGGAACATAGGACCCTGGGAACATAGGACCTCGGGAACTTAGGACCCTGGAAACATAGGACCCTAGGAACATAGATACGCTCCCGCCTGAACATAAGTTGTTAGCTGTGCAGCCCCGCTATAAAGTGAGCCAACGTCGTGAGACCAAAAACCCAGGGTTAAAGCTGCTTTAGGCAACTTCGGCAAGAACTTCAGGCAAGAATTTGGAAGTATACACCCCCCCATAGCATACCTCCATAGCATCCACAAACGCAATGTTGCTAGAATCAACACAGAACTGTCCAACGTGATGCATGTTTTTTGAACACTCCCCTGACTGCACTCGCCCACTCCAGTCTACTTTCACAGTCTACTTTCTCAAACATTTCTTCTGGCTGCATTGCATTCTTGTCTATTGAGGCTGGGATAAAAAAAAAAAAAAGAAAATGGTCCTGGAAATTTGACCCAAACCGGCTCACCACAACTGACTCCACCTGTGGGTCAGAAAGTATTGTTAAAGAGGAATAAGTAATGTCGTCTACGTTTGGGAAGATGAAAAAATACACCACCAAACAACAAAATGGAAATAATAACTTCATTTTTATTGCACCATTCATACATAGAATGCAAAGTAATTTACATAAAATAAATGGATTAAAACAATTACAAACAAAAGCAAAATTTTCTGGTAAAATCAAAAATACAAGCAAAGGCAAGACAGAATTTGTCTTGTAAAATGACATTAAAAAAGATAGAAAAAACCAAAATAGGTAGGTAAGGATAATAAAAAATAGAAATATCCTTTTATCGTACAGTATAGGAATTAACCTCTATATCTATGACTGACCATATTCCAGCATATGAACAACTATGTCATATGAACATGGGGACGGACCTCTATGATCCCTAAAGGATCCTATTTATAGATGATAAAGTCTGGAGCCACTTCGCAAAATTTTAGGGTGGATTCTTCCTCTGATGAAGAAGTTCTCAAGCCTGACCTTCTCTCGCTCTCCATAAATGCAAACACAAAGTGATTTTGACTCCTATCTGTACTGTATGTTGAACCCCAGTGTTTATGAGCCAAAACCAATATCTAAATGATTCAGAGGCTGGATAGAAGCACGGTGCATCGAGCTCTGGGCCTTCTTCCCCCCCTCAAAGCACCGAAGCTTCTCCTCAGCTGAAGGTTTGTTTTCTCCATCACTCTTCATCCCTCCTCTTCCTCCTCTCGCCCCCCCCGGCTCCCTCTTCAACCTCTGTACTCGAAAGGTACCTCGACACGTTGTAGATTTCTTGAAGGCAGGTGAACGCCTCTCTATGGAAGCCCATTTCTGCCAGTGTGATGATCTCAAAATAATCACTTAATATCTCAAAATAATGAGAAACGTTCTCAAAATAATGACTTAGTATCTCAAAATAATGCCTTAGTATCTCAAAATAATGACTTAGTATCTCAAAATAATGACTTAGTATCTCAAAATAATGACTTAGTATCTCAAAATAATCACTTAATATCTCAAAATGAGAAACTTTCTCAAAATAATGAGAAACTTTCTCAAAATAATGACTTAGTATCTCAAAATAATGACTTAATATCTCAAAATAATGACTTAGTATCTCAAAATAATGACTTAATATCTCAAAATAATGAGAAACTTACTCAAAATAATGAGAAACTTACTCAAAATAATGACTTAGTATCTCAAAATAATGATGATTATGAGAAATAATGAAATAATGATTATTTTGAGAAAGTTTCTCATTATTTTGAGATACTAAGTCATTATTTTGAGAAAGTTTCTCATTTTAATGACTCACAGGATCTTTTTTTTTCATCACACTGGTGGAAATAGGCTTCCATACCTCTCCGAACGCTCTTCGGCTCTCTTTTGTGGAGAAACAAAAAGGCACCAGGTGAATATACGCCTCTTTTCGCCGGCTGATTTACTTTCCGCAGACAGCCGGCTCTAATTTAGCGAGCTGCCAAGGCCGGCGGCGCGGTCTGACTGATCAGAACTTGTTTTCCAGTCCCTGCGAGGAGGAAGCAAACAAAAGATTTGCCGTGCGAGACGAGCCGACACCGGCAGCACCGCGGAGGCCGTTTGACGCTTACACCAGCCAAACCTTTACATTGAATACTCTGAACACACACACACACAATTCTCACATTGTGCGCCAAAGCAGTGCGAGGACAAATCATTCAAATAATTCCCCAGACGCCCCCATGTGTGTTTCTTTTACTGCTCTATAAAACCACACGAAGGCAGGAGAGCGTCCGTGCTCAGGGAGGTGATTAGAGAGGAGCCAACTGACTTTCATTGTTGCCATTTGAATTATGCCTGCTTTGAACCCTGCTTTGAACTCCTGGAGATGCCATCAAACGGTGCATCAGTGTTCAGAGTAAATGGTTGGCTTCCTTTCACAACAAAGCACCTTTCTTTTGCCAGCCAGCCTGAATATAACCTTGCAAACAGCGAACAGCTTCAGCTCAAGAACACCAGCGTTCCTACACAGTTTCAATTTAAACGCTGAGCACTGTTTTTTTCCCAGATTTGAACTCTCTGATTTGAAGATTTTGGTTGGGTGGACAAATAGTATATATGAAATGACAGGAATATAAGATAATGATTGAGTAATGTTTCCATAAACAACTCAAGCTGTACTGTGAGGAACATTTATGTACCATGTAGGAGAGTGTAGGCGTATTGCAGCCAAGCAGAAGCTTCTCAGCGGCTCCATAGATCAGTGATTCTCAAGCTTTTTCATTTCAAGGACCCCTAGTTTTAGTTCACATTACAGCCACGGACCCCCATTTGATGAGATGTTGTCTCTCGGACCCAAATCTGAGAATATTTTTATTGTTAGATATGATTTTGTCCAGAATTCCATGACTATCTGTATTGTGGGTAGAGAGATAACAGTGAAACTATGATCAAAACAGTCATTCTTCTGCATTCTCTAATTGTGTTAACTTCTTGTAAATGAAATAATGATGAAGTTTAACAATTCATCAATTTGCCTGGGGACCCCCTGGAACCCCCTCAAGGACCCCTGGTGGTCCCCGCATTGAGAACCACCATAGATAACCTCACCTCCAACATGTATTTCAGTGACATTGGTTCATGTATCCTCTATTTTGTTTACTGACATGGTGATAAATGGTGTTCCTTCAGCCCTATGTTCCCTCAACCCTCCCTCAGCCCTATATTCCTTCAGCCCTATGTTCCCTCAACCCTATGTTCCCTCAGCCCTATGTTCCTTCAGCCCTATGTTCCCTCAACCCTATGTTCCCTCAACCCTATGTTCCCTCAGCCCTATGTTCCCTCAACCCTATGTTCCCTCAGGCCTATGTTCCCTCAACCCTATGCTCCCTCAGCCCTATGTTCCCTCAGGCCTATGTTCCCTCAACCCTATGCTCCCTCAGCCCTATGTTTTTTGTTTTTGGTTTTGTTTTGTTTTTTTGTATTTTTTGTTTTTTGTACTGTAATATTTGTAATGTGTTTTTATCTTGTGCTGTAATCAGGGCGTCCTTGAAAAAGAGAGCTTGCTCTCAATGGCCCTCCCTGTATAAATAAAGGTTTACATACATGTTCCCTCAACCCTATGTTCCCTCAGATCAGTACCTCCGCCAATGAGGTAATGTTTTGGCCCCTTTTGCCCCCTAACCCTAAACCCTAAACCCTAACCCTAACCCTCTGATGCTGAGGGAACATAGGGCCTAATTTGGATGGGGAAAATAGAACATAGGGCTGAGGGAACATAGGGCTGAGGGAACATAGGGATGACCCCAAATATACATCTGCCAAGCTTCCAATTACCCCCCAAGCAAGAGTAAAGCTGGAGCTAAAAGTTGCAGGACAGGTGGCATTTGAAGACTGGGTTGAGAAACACTGCCCCAGAGAATGTGCGTGCCTTTTTTTCAATCCAAGGTGGGCATATATGGGCATAAAAATATAGCTAGCTAGCCAGCTAGTTTATGAATAGCGCTGGGCAGTTTGAGTTTTTTTGGTGATTTGTTCATTTCGAGCCAGTACTTTGAATGAATCAAACTTTAGAGTGTTTTGGGTGTTTTCTTCAATGTAGCTATCTGGTCTTCATAACTTCCCGGCAACGTCCTGTGTGTGTCTTATGCATTAACTGTTATTAAGTGCTGTACATCTTTTTGGACACTAGAGGGCATGGGCTTGCTAATAGTTTTTGCTAGTATTGTGAGGAGGTTAGCACATGGAATATCTGATTTCATTTTATTATTTTTATGAGTTTATCGTTACATTTTTAAATGGTGACTTATTTTTTTTAACAGTATTGTTTATTGTGTGACTATTTTATATGGTGAGAGAAGAGTAATTTGTGTGTGAGGTCAATTGTCATTTGTTAAGAAAAAAGAATTTGCAAAGTATAATTTTTTATTTAAAATGATTTGTTACACTGCTACACTGTTGGTAATAGTGTCAGTCGTTGTCCAGCCTCACAGCAGTGTATAGTTTTTATCGTTGCAAGTTAACCTTTGTTTTTCATTGTTATAGTTGGCTAGTTAATAGATGCGGCAGGATGGCAGCCATAGCTAGGCTAACATAAACGTTAGCTACAAAATGGCAGGATGCCAGCTCTTGGTCCCGCCCCTGCTTAATCATTATTGGTTAGTAGAAGACTAAAATGTACGGAGGCCCTGAGGGTCAAAACACAACGACATTTCACAAAACACAACTACATTTCACAAAACACAACATTGTGAAATGTTGTTGTGTTTTGTGAAATGTCGTTGTATTTTGTGAAATGTTGTGTTTTGTGAAATGTTGTGTTTTCTGAAATGTATTTTCTGAAATGTTGTGTTTTGTGAAATGTTGTGTTTTGTGAATGTCGTGTTTTGTGAAATGTTGTGTTTTCTGAAAAGTTGTTGTGTTTTCTGAAATGTCATTGTGTTTTGTGAAATGTAGTTGTGTTTTCTGAAATGTTGTTGTGTTTTGACCCTCAGGGCCACCGTAGAAATGACATTGACAAGTGGTGTATTTCAGATAGTTAGTTAGAAGTTGAAATTGTTTCAACTTGAGAACAGGTCCAGCGCTCACGGCGCTAAGCACTAAAAAGAGGTCAGGTACCTGTTCTGGGTTGTAAGCACTGGAAGTGTAACTTTTCCACAGGAAATAATGAAAAAACACCTCCAGCGCTTTTTTCACAGGTCTTTGGTGGACACTCCCCCTAAGTTATTTCTTATTTTCCATTCCATCTTCCATTCACTGGAAACGTCTTATTTTTTTCATATCAAGTGTTTACATAGTCATGAATAAATGACATTGCGGGGAGAGAGACATGACCCACACACAACATCCTGGTAAGTTACAGTAACTCTAACTAGTGTAAGCAGTCTTTTTTGCTGGGAGATGTATTTTGTAATGAGCTAATTTAGCTAGCATCAATATCAGACCCTATGGGAAGTGTAATGTTAGCTTGCATAGCTTTCCATGGGTCTGGGTGTTACAAAGATTTTGGACGGTCGCTAGTCTATTTAAGTGGGGGTGGCTTATTACATAATAACCAAATCTTAGATAATCAATAAAATCAAAACTTCAAAAATTCATTAAAAAAAATCATGTGTTTGTCCTAGACAGGGAATTTTCAGGACATGCTGGCTGAAGTGAGATAGATCTTTCGTACACTGGTACTTACCCTTGATTCTGAAGTTGCCCCACTCTATTTATAACAAAAACTGCCTGCAATCCCACAGTGCTGTCGTCCTAAACCTCAACGTACAGGGAAAAAACATGATTTTTGAAAGTGTCATACCATAATTAGTAAACAGACAAAAACCTAGTAGATCAAAATGTCCAGCTGTAAATGTCCAGCTGTTTGATAAATTGACAATGTGACTTTATCAAACTAAAGACCAATGATGTCTGTGCTGTCAAGATGATGTCCGTAAAGCCATGTTTACATTGATTAATAGGGGGCACTAATACAGTTAATAATAATAATCTTTCTGAGGCTTTCAACATAGGTTGGACTGTCAGACTTGTCCCTTTGTTTTGTTTCCTCACTCCAGCACACCAGAGCCACTGCCTAGTGGTTAAGACAGCTCTGCAAAGCACAAGATGGTGAGTTCAAATCTCAGACTTACTATCACTAAGTCATGAATACCAAGACACAGAAAACAGTCAGTGCTTTCAGAGCAATGTATACATTACAGTACATTTTGCATTTTCATTAAATAGTGCAGAGTCTCCGAACTCTCTATGGGTTGAAACCGTAAAGCATGTTGCACTTCTGGCCACATCCCAATCAGTGATGTCGAAGCAGGTATCCCGCATCGGAGTCATTCCTACGTTCCCAGGGACCTAAGTTCCCAGGGACCTAAGTTCCCAGGGACCTAAGTTCCCAGGGTCCTAAGTTCCCAGGGTCCTACGTCCCCAGGGTCCTACGTCCCCAGGGTCCTAAGTTCCCAGGGTCCTACGTTCCCAGGGTCCTAAGTTCCCAGGGTCCGAAGTTCCAGGGTCCGAAGTTCCCAGGGTCCGAAGTTCCCAGGGTCCTATGTTCCCCAGATTTATATGGCACATAATGGGAACACGACAAAGGGTCCTATGTCCCCCAGTTCTAGGGTTAGGGTTAGAGACCTTCAAAATTAAAGAAAATGATAACCATTGGTTTTGTTGTGTTTATATAGCTGTTTTGAAGCCTTGTTCCAATAAAAAAAACTGGATAATATTTATGAAATATTTTAACTTGAAACGGGTCAAATTTGACCTGAACACAATAGGAGGGTTAATGTGTGTTAACAGAATATTGAACTGGGGAACATAGGACCCTGGGAACATAGGACCCTGGGAACATAGGACCTTGGGAACTTAGGACCCTGGGAACATAGGACCCTGGGAACTTAGGACCCTAGGAACATAGGGCCCTGGGAACATAGGACCCTGGGAACATAGGACCCTGGGAACTTAGGACCCTGGGAACATAGGACCCTGGGAACATAGGACCCTGGGAACATAGGACCCTGGGAACATAGGACCCTGGGAACTTAGGACCCTGGGAACATAGGACCTTGGGATCTAAAGAAAGATACGCTCCCTTTGGCATCATCTGTTAAAGGTGAAATACCTGATTTGACATCACTGACTGCAGTGTAGGCAGAAGGGTTAGAAGGTTTTTGGGTTCCACTCTCCTGCCTGCTCTTTTCTGTGTGGAGTTGTGCACATTCTCCCCGTGTTTGCAGCGGATGATGCAAATGAGTGAGCAGAAAATGATACTGCAGGCTGCCATTCTGAGAAAACAAGTTCATGCTTTAATTGTAAAGTTTTTTCACCGCCTCACTGCCATGTGCTCCATCCTTGTTGCTGCCTCAGTAGCTCAATGGATATGTCACCTGCCTTTGGAGATAAAGGTCAGGAGTTCAAATCCCAGGTGGTGGCCTACATTTGTCCGGTTATCCATGAGAATAAGAAAAATACACCACCAATCAACAGAAATATGGACCCAGATACATTGCAGCTTTTTTTTAAACAGTGTTAGTGTTTTATTTTCCCTTAAACTTATAAACAGTTAATAGTTTCTTCGGTTCTTCACAGCTCACGGTGTCATATCACTCGTCTACAAAGCATCTTCATGCATTTTCCACTAGCTCTCTCTCATCCTTGACTTGACTGCAGAGTTGGAGGCGGAGGATAAATAATGTACAATGGGAGCGTGAAATCACAGAAGTGCATCCAGTGAGCTACTTTCACCTTTATCCCGCACTGTAATCCACATATAGCCGAGCGGGCTGCGGCGGGGTTTCAGTCAGTCAGGCGATCCCAGAAGCACCCAGACAACTCCTGAACAGTTCTTCACTTCTTCACACTGAGACCAAGCAACTGTAGCCTGTGCTAAACTGACACCCAAGGGTGGGAACAATGTACACAAGCAAGCGCAGGAGGATGTTGACTCTAGGTAATTGGGATTTCCTTCAGTCACAGCGCCAGGTGCACACTGCAAAATGGAAGCTGAGTGAATGAAGATGCCACGTCTTATTTAAAGGTGTATTGGTAACACTTTACAATAAGGGTCACTAAGTTAAGGGTTAGTTAATGCTTAATAAGCATTAAATAACCCTTAATTAACAGTTAACTAATGTGTCTGGTAATCATTTACTAATGGTGTTCATGTTAACTAAGGTATTAATTTATACATTAATAGTTTATAAAGATGACTATTAAATAATGTATAAATTAATACCTTAGTTAACATGAACACCATTAGTAAATGATTACCAGACACATTAGTTAACTGTTAATTAAGAGTTAGTTAACGCTTATTAAGCATTAACTAACCCTTAACTTAGTGACCCTTATTCTAAAGTGTTACCGGTGTATTATTCAGGTTTTATGATTTTATGTTTTTCTACTCTTTATTTTTTTATAAGTCACTTTAAGTAATTCCAGACCTCAGATTAACAACAAAATGTGTTTTAGTCCGTTAAGATGATAACAATATTAACAAAGCTAGGCTGATATGTATAATTCTTAGGCGTATATCTATAATTCATAGGGAATTCTATTCAATTGGAAACATGTTTACCCGACTGATTAAAGTGATTAATTATAATATAAAGACCAATGGTGCATTTGCTGTTTTTGGACTGGCACTGAAGACCGTAACATATCAAATTCCCATATTCTGCAGTAGAGCAGATGAAAATAAAAATAGATTTCCATGCTATGTTCGATCCTAACCATTTCGTTTTCATTTCAAGGTGTGTGTGTGATGTTGCAGCATTGCCAGCATCAGTCATTTCTTGCCGTGTATTTTTTTTTCTCAGTTGCCGTCACAAAAAATTATAGTCCTATTTTTTTTTTCCCCTCGCTTCTATTTCAGAGTTTGCCATTCTCCACCTTTCCAGTCGTGCTTTCCATCTGCACACGACCCTCCAGACAGCAGGCCTTTTATGGAGGCCGTCTGCCTATGCTAATCGGCATCAACAGGCACACGCGTCCGATGTACCAACAACTGGCATTCATCATCAGATACACCTGGGATTCGCAAAAACCCAGAGTCTGCGTATGTTTCATGAATCCCACAATGGTTTCTCATAGGAAAAGACAAATTTAGCGAATGAGGCCCGGTGTGGAGTTGATCACATCCCCACACCTGAATATTTCCACCATCATATTTGACTGTATTATGCACTGATTCTCATGCGTCTCCCATTGCAACCATAAAGTTCAAACTTTGATTCATCTGTAAACAAGACTTTCTACCAGTTTCTATCATGGTTTGGAAACTGCTACTCTCCCATTAAGGCCACAGTTAGTCAGTTGTCTTTTGACTGAACTGGAGCAGGGAGTTCTGTGTTCACTTTGGCTTTGTATCTGGGATGCAGATGCTGTTCAGTCTCGTAAAGTTGGCAGCTTGATGTACTGGTCTTCAGATGGTGTGCCTGGTTTTACTTTGGATGAAAACGACTTGGTTTGTGGAAATCTCTCCAGCATGCGTTCTATTCTACTGCCGCCTTAGAAACGTTCAATTTAGCTGCAGTTCAGTTTTCAGCACTCAGAGCAATGTGGCCCCAGACTGCTTCACTCAGCTCTTTTCACATGGGTACAAACAACTGGAAAAGAGTTTTCAACAGAAGTCCTTTTTCAAAGTTAAAGCACTAGCAGTAGCGACAATAACGCACAGAGGACCATATTCATTAAGTCAATATCTAGTGTTAGTTGTTAAAAGACTGAAACAATTCACACTCTATATTAGGAGTATACATGTGTTCATATTTGGATGAAATATATGGCAACAAGAAATTGAGAAAACCGTACCAAAATATTTAGATATATTTCAAGTTCAATCGAGCATTTCTCAAAGATCTAAACATTTTGATTTGTGTCACTTCTAAATAATGTATTCTTCAATAAGACGTATCAACTGAGTATGTATTTTTTTTGGGTAACACTTTACAATAAGGGTCACTAAGTTAAGGGTTAGTTAATGCTTAATAAGCATTAACTAACCCTTAATTAACAGTTAACTAATATGTAATTTACTAATGGTGTTCATGTTAACTAAGGTATTAATTTATACATTTAATAGTTTATAAAGATGACTATTAAATAATGTATAAATTAATACCTTAGTTAACATGAACACCATTAGTGAATGATTACCAGACACATTAGTTAACTGTTAATTAAGGGTTAGTTAATGCTTATCAAGCATTAACTAACCCTTAACTTAGTGACCCTTATTGTAAAGTGTTACCTTTTTTTTTTATGAACAGTTCTTGGTAGTGGACTCCAACTTTTGGACCCCACTGTTATATATAGGAAAATTTGAATTCCTATAATAGGGGCCCTTTAAAGGAAAAATCCACCTGAAACACTTTAATCACTGTTCCAAAACAAATATTGGTGATGTACCTCGCATTTCTGGGTCCATTTTGTTGCTTGGTGTGTTTTTCTTATTCTCGTGAACACACAGATCTAAAACCTCAGTGGTAAACGTCAGGTTTTGGTGTCAGTCCCTCAGAATCAAAGAGCGAGGGCTTCTTTCTAGAGCCGCCATTTTGCACCGAGAGACGTTCAACTATCATACAGGGAGAAATCCATCGTAGAAGAGGAGAGAGACCAATTTCTCCACCCAACAGTAGCCTCAATAGACCAGAATGCAATGCAGCCACAAGACATGTTTATGCCCATACATTGCATTGCATCTTTGTTGATAGCTTTTTTCCCAACTACTTGTTTTCTCTTCACTCACTTTTCCCTGACTGGAAGAACTTACTACGCTATTGCCATCACTCTCCCCACCAACATTTAATCAACAGCTGGATTCAACAAGTTCACTCCCCTTCTCTGAAAGGCATTCTGGGAAACTTCCGAGAGTCACTAACCGCGGTAGAAGTAGACGAGGCGGGTTGAGGGGAAAGCGGGTACACCCAAAAAAACTAAATTACAAAGCACTCCTCCTCCCCGGCGGACCCCGTGTTGCGCTTTTCTTTATTTCTTATTTAGCCTTTTTTTTTTTTTTTTTTTTTTTTAGAAATTACAAGGGCTCAAGTTCAAGTACCGGTGAGGGAAAAACGCAGGGGGGGGGTTGGATGGGGAGGAAAAAAAACAGCATTTGCACAATCAATCCACATTTTCAAGCTCCATTTAATGTCCTAGCAAAAGGAGTATGTGACTGTTCTAGGAGTGAGTAAAATAGAAAGTGCATTTTTTGTTCACTGGAATCAACATAATAAAAAAAGATCAAAGCAGTTTATGCCAGACGGAGCTGAATTATTAATTTGTAGAAATAGCAAATAAATCAGTAAAGGTACTCGTTGAGAGTATTTGGTGGTATGGTGTAGATCAAAGGCACATCACAGCTTTGTATCTCACTAGGGATTGTTGCACACGCACATAAAACACACATACACATGCACAAGCCTTCAAATACATTTTCCCATGTGCATCTGACATACAGTCCGACTCTTATGATCTACACAGTCATATCAATGTATATATCTGGGCAAAGTATAACAGGTTGCATTTATTAAACTTGCATTGAGAATTTGTGAGAGGCAAAAAAAAAGAAAAAAAAAAAGAAAAAAAAAATGTTCATCCATAGCATGTATTTTTTTTGTTGTTTTTTTTTTTATCCGAGTAGCCTGTAAAAGGGATAACATCATAGCATTTAAGAATGTCCATCTCAGCCTTTATTGAAGTGTACAGGATTCCTATAGAAATCAAATGAAGCAATGTCAATGGGCGACCGGGTTTTCTCAAATTCAGTAAAGTAGGTGTTTTCTTTTTTTTTTCTCTCTCTTTTTTTTTTTTTTTTTTTTTTAAATAGTATCCCTAAAGAATGACCAATATATCCTTGGTTGCAACTGTTCTTGCTCTAACAGTCAAAAAAAAAAAAAAAGAAAAAAAAAAAAAAAGAAGGAAATTAACATTCAGTAAACATTCTTCTCTAAAGGTAGTTTCCCTTATATAATCTGTGATTTCCTCTGTCATTATGTATACATAAACAAGTTTAATAACATACCAATCAGTGGTTATTTCACAATTGGAAAAAAAGCACAAAATGTTTACACTCTTTTACAGGTAAATAAAAGTTTTTGTCGACTGTGTTTTCAATAAGGGCATAGCATAGTTCGGAGTTCGTCTTATTTTCGTCGGGTTTTCGTAAGTGATGTTTCACTCTTGTCTCGTTCTCCTTCCCCCCCCCCCCCCCCACATCCCCCTCCCACTTTCAGCTATTATGCAATTAGATTCTTACATACAAATATTGACAAAACGGTGGCTTGTGCTTGGAAGCCGTCGAGTCTGTTTTTCGATAACGGTGGTAATAGTCGTGGAGGAAGGGAGGGAGGAGGCGGGAGGTGCCGGGAGAGGAAGGCGAGGCGGAGGAGGAGGAGGAGGAGGAGGGAGGGAGGGAGGGAGCGGAGACTCATAGCTGGCCCTCGCCGCAGTGGCCGTCCTGGCTGCCGCTCGGCTTCTCCGCGTCCTGATTGGGCAGCTCCTTGACCAGGAGGGCGGCGCTCTTCTCTGAGAACTCGTCGCCGTCGGGCTCCAGACCCTCGGGGCAAGGCAGCTTCAGAAGCTCCTCTCTGAGCTGGGCGGTGTGTCTCTGGAGGGGGAGAGAGAGGACCAAGGGTGAGCAGTAGGCTCCATGCTAACACTTTAGCATAAACTATGTTGAGTGATGTAGGCTCCATGCTAACACTTTAGCATACACTATGTTGAGTGATAGTAGGCTCTAGGCTAACAGCTTAGCATAAACTATGTTGAGTGATGGTAGGCTCCATGCTAACACTTTAGCATACGCTATGTTGAGTGATGGTAGGCTCTATGCTAACAGCTTAGCATAAACTATGTTGAGTGATGTAGGCTCCATGCTAACACTTTAGCATACACTATGTTGAGTGATAGTAGGCTCTAGGCTAACAGCTTAGCATAAACTATGTTGAGTGATGGTAGGCTCTATGCTAACAGCTTAGCATACACTATGTTGAGTGATGTAGGCTCCATGCTAACACTTTAGCATACACTATGTTGAGTGATAGTAGGTTCTATGCTAACAGCTTAGCATAAACTATGTTGAGTGATGGTAGGCTCTATGCTAACAGCTTAGCATACACTATGTTGAGTGATGGTAGGCTCCATGCTAACAGCTTAGCATACACTATGTTGAGTGATGGTAGGCTCTATGCTAACAGCTTAACATACACTATGTTGAGTGATAGTAGGCTCCATGCTAACAGCTTAGCATCCACTATGTTGAGTGGTAGGCCAGGAGTGCGTGTTGAGTAGAATTGTATGAGTGGGAGGTATGGGAAAGATTCTACTCAGATCTATGGGTTGTTACCAACAGTCTCAATTGCTTACTTAAAAATAGTTTGACCCTTTATCGAACAGTAAGACTTAAAGTAGTCTAGACCAAAACTTTTCAAGTTCTAAAAAATTATGAAGAGTTTCTCTAAGTCTGAACTCCAAATGCTCCGTTTTACTGATTAAACTCCCAAAACCATTCAAATTCTCAAGTTGGGAAATATTTCTAAGTCCCCAGGGATCCATTCAGCACATCCCAGAACAGAGCAGGCCTGCCACTTCTGACACACTACGTACTAAAAAGGAAAATTCAGGACAACGGGGATAAAGAAACATCCTCTAGCATTTTGAAATGGACCTTTTTTTTTATTAGTTGAAGCTGAATCACAACAAACCAGAGTGTTCTGGAGGCCCTGCAGCACTGGAGCTCGACAAGACAATAACTGGGTTGGGCTCGGGCCTCTCAGTCCTTATCACTGGAGCTGGGATTATTTACAGTGGGGATTAATTGTGGTTATTTACTGCCAAAGGGAGAGGAGAGCTGCCAGAGAGACTTGGGGAGTTGGTGGGTGTTTGTTAATGTGTGTGTGTGTGTGTGAGGGTTTGTTATCAGCTCCAGTGTGTGTCTGAGGGGGAAGTCGGCTGGGAACATGAATCAAGGCGGGCTGTCGGGAGCCCGTTGTCCCCCGAAGCCAATTCAGAGCTTATTAGCATGGCACACGGGCGGAGACGGGAAGGAAACCACCAGGAAAAGCCATGGAGAAAATCCCCGGGTTGACCTTTCAACTGCGGCATAAAGCAATTTCTGAAGCTATACTGGGTCTGCTAGATAACGAACAGTCCGACTGTAGCTGAGACGCCCGGCCTGAGGAGCTTTGGCTGGCAGAACCACTGCCAACTGTTGAATCACTATTGAAAACATTTTTAATGATGGGCTGTAATGTAGCTGCTATTTCCTGATTCCATTCATGCTGTATTCTGACTTTGCATCTTGGCTTTCATTATTGTTGGTTAAAAGGTTTGCAAAGCACTTTTTTCAAAAGCATCGTTGGTAACACTTTACAATAAGGGTCACTAAGTTAAGGGTTAGTTAATACTTAATAAGCATTAACTAACCCTTAATTAACAGTTAACTAATGTGTAATTTACTAATGGTGTTCATGTTAATTAAGGTATTAATTTATACATTATTTAATAGTTTATAAAGATGACTATTAAATAATGTATAAATTAATACCTTAGTTAACATGAACACCATTAGTAAATGATTACCAGACACATTAGTTAACTGTTAATTAAGGGTTAGTTAATGCTTATTAAGCATTAACTAACCCTTAACTTAGTGACCCTTACTGTAAAGTGTTACCGCATCGTTTTCTTTACTTACGTTTCCCATACTTTTATCCAGACAGTTACTGATCTGATACAATTGAATAACATAAAGTACTTGAAAAGTCTGGAATTTTAAGGATAACAGTAACACCCTATACTGTATTTTTTCTTGTTACACACACTTTGGATGGCTGAGTGGTCCAAGTGTCACAGTTCCTATCGGTGACTTTGTCTCTGAAACTGTCAGTATGACGTGGAGTTCCACAGGGCTCAATCCTCGGCCCCCTTTAATTCAACCTCTACATGCTTCCAACCAGGTCATATCGTACTGAAAAATAACATTCTTTACCATAAACTATGCAGATAACCCTGAGCTCTATATTTATCTTTCTCCTAGTGACTTTGGTCCTGTAGATTCACTGATTCAGTGCATTAATGACTGGATGTGACAAAGCATTCTTCAGCGAAATAAGGACAAAACTGAGGTGATTATCTTAGTAAATTCGGGCTCAGCTTGATTCCTTGTCTCTCAAGAGTAAAGACCAAGCTGAGAATCTTGGTGTTATTGTGGATTCCCATCTCAATTTTAACAACCACACCAATGCCATTACGAGATCAGCTTTTTATCATCTTAAAAATATAGCAAAAATGGAGGTTTGGAGGTTTAGGTTATGATAAAGGTTAGGTTAAGGTTAGTTTGGGATTAAGATTTGGGTTTAGGGTTAAGATCAGAATTAGGATAAAGTATCTTATGTGTGTGTGTACCTTTAGTGCAGCAGCATGATGGGACATGGTGCGGCCGACTCTCTTGTCGCTGCTGTACTGCTGGATGTCGGCGATCCACTCCTCACACTGCGACATGATCTCTGCTCGCTTCAGGTAGAAATGTTTGTGGATCACCTGCAGACACACAACACACAGGACAACACGGTTACCTTTAGTTGAAATCAGACGAGAAAATTCAAAACATTGTTCAACCAGTGTTTTTTTAAAGCTAAATATTTCATAAAAATGTGCAAGTCTGTGTATCACAAAACTGCTCAGTGGATAAAGTCTGAGTACATTTTCATTTCATTCTGAGGAGGACATAGAGGGATTTGTACAAATTTAGCTTGAATGAATAATTTACAAATTATGTAAATAATGATTTAGGGTGAACATCTCAGATTATTCGCTGCTGTAATGGAAGTAAAAACACATAAATGAACAGCAGGTCAAATTTGGTGGCCAAAAAAAGTGTTTTGCATACAGAGAATGTGTCATTTTGAGAAAAATGGAGGTATAAAAACAAATAATGTATATATAGTTGTTTCTGATGATTGCTTTGTATATTTTATGAACCTACAGTAGCTATAGAAGCAAAATGTATAATCTCAAAATTGACTAAGTCAGACAAAATCACCATTTTGTCTTCTGGGCACCGCCTTAAAACTAGGGATCGGGGTCTAAAATGGGTCCCCACTTGACAAAAATATTAGTATATATTAATGAACCTACATCCCTTGGGTAACACTGATTTTACTCAGTTGTGTTACAGTAATATTACTTTTCCCATTAACGAGTAGTATATCAAATGTTTACTATCACCACCTCTAAATATCAGATTGAGGCTAAATTATCCCGAAACTACATTGCACCCCAACCAATGGAACAGGGGTCCATGGGACTTTAATCAGTAATCAACAATAAACCCATTCAGTATCTTCTCTATCATGTAATGGCATTATTTCAGGATGAACAGGCAAATTAAATGTACCCTTATTATGCACTGAGATGTAATTATTTTGTGCCTACTGTCATCCAGCTAGAACAGCCCCAGCCAACAGTGAGCATTTTGTAAAAAAATATAAAAAAAAATGTAGTCAGAAAACTTTAGACTTTTTCCAATTACATCTGAGGTCAACTGAAATCCCAATGAGCCAGTCAGTGATAGCAAGATGAAATACAGATTTATATTCCAGGCTAGGTAACCGTCATGACAGTCCTGATTACTGGGCAGCCCTGTGTTAGAATAGTGAAGGCTGTCCTGGTGGCTCAGTGGGCTAAGGAGGTCACGTACTTTTTTTTTTTATTGCCTCTCTCCTCATTTTATTAGCTCTCCTCACGGTGTATCTAATAAAGTAAAAAAATTCCACAAAAAAATGATTTTTAAAAGAAAATGAGCCGGTACATTTGTTAATGTGAAGATCCAGTAATGCACATATATGCTCTTACACTGGACTATGAATTTGTCTCCAATTAAAAACTTCTTTAACTTGGTCAACCTATGGGAAGTGCATGAGCATGATGAAGCTGCCTTTATCTTTAATCTTTTATCTTATTATAGTTTTGTCTGCATCTTATCTGCTGTGGCAATGACCCAAAGCCAATAAACTCCTCATTCTGATGTCACTTAAATGTTTCAGTATCATCTCGCCTCTGCCTCTCGTCTCTACAGGTTGCCGTGGCGACATGAAAATAATTACGAAGCACGTTGAGTCCTTCCTCTGAGCTTCCATCACCCAGCCACCCCAGAGGAGCCCCCAACCCCCCAGAAACCCCCTCTAGATATTTTCCATCCCGTCTTCCTTCCCGCTCGGCCAACTTTCGACAATCAAAAAGAAAAGATGCAAGTTGCGAAAGGAGCTCCAAACTTTCAGCAGCTCTCTCTCTCTCTCTCTCTCTCTCCGGAGGCAGCGGGGAGTTTTTTTATTTGACTGGAGAGAGAGAGGGAAGGCGGCGCTTTGAAGTCAAGAGTTAATAAATAGATCCTCGTGTTTCTCTCTCTCTCTCTCTCCGGTGGAGGGGGAAAAAAAAAGTTGGAAGAGTGATGTGCTTTCCCTCAAAGGTGTGTGTTCAAGCCTGAGGTGAGGCGATGTGCGGATTGGAATCAAACTGGATCAATTAGCATGCACACAACCACCGAGGAGGATGATATACAGAGGGAGAGAGAGGGAGAGAGAGAGAGAGAGAGAGTGCCATACTTCCATACTTTTATTTTTACAGACTCTGCAGACCTGTGTAGGAACCCTGCTGATTTTTTGGGCAGAATAGAAAGGGGAGTCCAGCTGGTCTTTTTTTATCATCGCCTCTATCCCCTCTTAACTCCCTCCGCAATGCATCTAATAAAGCAAAACTGCCATGAAAAAATATATATATCATATATTTTTTTAAAGAAAAGGATTGGCTTGCTTTTGTACCCCAGACGATTCCCCCCCATCTCTCCCGTGCCGAGGGGCTGGTGAGTGATTACTACTGATGGGGCTCGATTCTCTTGACGTTACACTGACGACACACACACACACACACTGACCCCCCCCCCCCCCCCCCCACTTCCTAGCAACAGTTGCCAGGGCAGACATCAGTATGCGGATTAGTTATTATGGCGGCTGCTGGTTCGCTATTTACCAGGATCAATCTGAGGAGTGGCAGACCCAGGGGGAGGGGGTGTGTGTGTGTGCTGGGGCTGCTGTAATCTCTCTCTCTCTCTACACCTCCTTCCGCCCCCCCCCCCGCTCTCTCCATCTTCATTCCATCTTCGTAGCGACTTTTCCATCTCTTCCCCTATAGCTATTATTCCTCCTCCGGCCCTTGTACCACACACACTTGGAGTTATTTCTAATGAGTTGAGGGGGGGGGGGGGGATACTCCCCGAGGAGGGGGGGGGGGGGACGTTTCAAGGTCACAGCCGTGGCGGTAAACACTGGGAGAGCCTCCACTCCTGATCCAGGTTAACGCCGTCCGACTACAGCGGGAGCAAACACAGTCCGAAAATACTGAAAAACTGAAACTGGGACTGGGACTGTTGTGTGTGTGTGTGTGTGTGTGTGTGTGTTTTAGACATGCAGTAGGTTTAAAGGGGGGCATTTTCCCTAGGGCGGCACCCGTTTGACTGTTTGGTATTTGGCGGCGGCGGCCATCGATCACACAGCACACGTGAAAACATGGGATTAGGCCGTCTGACATGTGACCTTTAAGGAGAGAAGACGTATTTACACGGGGAAAGACGTCCCCCGCGCGTGTGTGTGTTCGGCTCATATGTGTCTTCTGACGGAGAGAGAGAGAGTGACGGATGAACCGAGCGACCTTCGGAGGTAACGGCGTCCGCTCGTTATTCCAGGGGGCGTGTGAGGTGAGGAGGAGAGCCGAGGAAGGAGCGTGTCCAGGGTCGAGGGCGAGAGGCTGCTCGAAAGTTCCTTATTTTCAGTTTTCCGTTTCAGTCGGCGGTGCGCTGAAGGGCCTCGGGGGTCCCCTGCCCCGCTGACCCCCGACCGAGGGGCCGTGACCCCGCCCCGCCACCGCCGCCGCTCCGACACGTGGACCGTAAATATATCCGACTCCGACACCCAAAGCGGAGCCTCTTCAAAGACCGGGTCAGGACCCCTGAAGGTGCGTCACCGGGAAATTTAAAACAGCTGCATGAATTATTCTCAAGAAATTGGCATCTATTTGAAAAATTTCTGCCTATGGGCCACTGAAATACAGATTTCAGTTCCGTTGTGACACAGAGGGTCAAAGCTAGAGCTGGGGAATATATCAATATTATATCGATATCGTAATATGAGACTAGATATCGTCTTAGATTTTGGATATGGTAATATGGCGATATGGCATAAGTGTCTTTTCCTGGTTTTAAAGCTGCATTACAGTAAAGTGATGTCATTTTCTCAACTTACCAGACTGTTCTAACTGTTCTATTATTTGCCTTTACCCACTTAGTCATTATATCCACATTACTGATGATTAATTATCAAAAATCTCATTGTGTAAATATTTCGTGAAAGCACCAATAGTCATCCCAACAATATTGCCGCAATATCCATATCTAGGTATTTGTCAAAAATATTGTGATATTTTTGTCCATATGGCCCAGCCCTGCACCATCTTGTATTATATAATCAGATAATTTACTGTTTTGATGAGCAGAAGTTATAACTGCAGCTGCTATGTAAAAATCAAAAGGAATACTACAATTAATTTATATCTCCAAGACTCAAATATCTGTGAACAAACAGGATCAGCAATAACAAATACGGTATGGTTAATAAGCTTAATGTAACTACTCACTGCTCATTTCAACAGCTAATATCCAGGACCATTTACTCATTTCTCCACTTTTGTAAAGTAACTATCAACAACCAATAGGGAAGAGCCGATGTTTCAACTGTGGCGTCATGCATTTTGACTGGCGGGGCAGGGATCCTGGTCTGAGGTGTGGATCATGATCTCACACACACACACACACACACACACACACACACACACACACACACACACAGGCATCACTCATTTTCTGTGTTCAAAGACACACTTAGACACATGCTCCCTCCATCCATCCACCTCTCACACAACACACACACACACACAACACACACACACACACACACAAGCCATATTTGATAGAGGGGAAAGCCAGGAGTGGAGTAGCACTGGGCCACAGCCGCGGGGTTTCCATGGCAACCCTGGCAAGAAAATTGATCATTCCCCCCTCCATCTCTCCTCTCTCTCTCTCTCTCTGGTCTCTGTTGCACGGCCCAGATGTAGTCTTTCCCAGTCAGAAGTGACCGGAGTCGGTGCTTCAGAAGGTCACTGGTTGATTCGTTCAAGCTCTGCCGAGGAGGAAGCTGCTAGCTCGCCTAGCCGGCTGCGGGGGGTGGGGGGAGGATTAACCAGCCGCTCTGCCGCTGAGTGACAGCCTCTCGGACAACGACTGAGAACACTTGACATTTGCGAGCCGGCTCGTCTTCGAGCGGTAATCCTCGACATTTAACTACCCGGTTAGCGTGGAGAAGGAAACCTGAAACACTTTCCACACGGTTCACAGCAAAGCAAACCGACTTTTGGATCTGAAATCGCCCCGTTGTCATTCATTCATCCTCCCTCCGTCTACTTGAAAGACCGTTTCATACTGACTCATACTCCCCACCCCCAATTTCTTACCACACTCTCGCCATCTCCCCCCCCCGCCCCGTTCTCGGCCGGACACGAGGCCCGCGGTGTCGAGTCAGGGTAAAAAAAAAAAAAAAGACAAAAAAAAGCTGGTTTGCTTTTTTTCCTTGCCTCCTGGCCGGAAAACCAGCATCCAGCGTCACAGCCATCTGCCGAGCCGCTGGTAGCCAAGACGGCTACTTCCCCTCGCTTCCAGCTGAACACACACACACACACACACACACACACACACACGAGAAGGTAACACCCAAGCCTGGATGCCTCGTCCCACCAAGACGGAAGTGTCTCTCTAAAACCCATCAGTAATGCAGCAGCACAGAGTACTCAACATAACAACTCATTTCCCTGACAGGACGGCCCGCTAGCACTTTGTGGTGTGTGTGTGTGTGTGTGCGGTAGTGGTTGTGATTTTGTGTGTGACTGAATGTGTTTTTGCACACACTCCCTTCCCCTCATTTACATGAGAAATATACATGAGACTGTTAGGCAGCGGGACGCGCTCTGCGGCCCTGCAAGGGGGAATCAACCGCACCTCTCCATCACTGGTCAATGGGAGGATATATGGAAGTCTATTCAAACTATAAATCAAACGGACCGGCCCACGATTTTGACCCCTCTCCCTCGGTGGACTGAACCATTAGGGGCGGATGGGCGGTGTAGTGATGGCGCTATTTGCCTGAGATTATGCGGGGCTAGTTAAGGATATCACCTGTCATTGGCTCTAATGGCCCATTTACACTTCAGTGCAGATGTGAATGTGAGGGCACTGCCTTCGCACACACACACACACACACACACACACACACACACACACAGTGAGGTCTTACTTACCTCAAACATGCACATTTACAGTGTACTCTTTCTCTCTCTCTCACACACACACACACACACACACAGAGCAATCCATATTTCAACATGCGACCAGTTGTCCTTAATTCCACCTGACAATCTCCTGCTGCATAATTCAAGCCTGGACTCCATTCTCTCTCCCCCTCTCTATAAATAGCATGTGCAAATGTTGGATTCTCACACACACCATACCAAAAATAACTTGTCTACTGCCGTCGGATCCCTCCAATCCCATGCTCATACAGGCAGAAAAATGCTGGCACCGTAGTCAACATGGAGCCAGGGAATCGTACTGGTGTGGTGTGCTTGAGTCTTATGGGAGCACCTCCCTGCATCTTTGGCTAATAAGTAAACACAACTCATCAGTGTAGCAGCAAACAACACACTGGATATGGCACCAGTTCTACTTTTGTGCCTATTAACATTCTAAAAACATCATTCTTGCCACAAATTCATACTTACCAAACTATCACTTTAGCATACACTATGTTGAGTGATAGTAGGCTCCATGCTAACACTTTAGCATACACTATGTTGAGTGATAGCAGGCTCCATGCTAACACTTTAGCATACACTATGTTGAGTGATAGTAGGCTCCATGCTAACACTTTAGCGTACACTATGTTGAGTGATAGCAGGCTCCATGCTAACACTTTAGCATACACTATGTTGAGTGATAGCAGGCTCCATGCTAACACTTTAGCATACACTATGTTGAGTGATAGTAGGCTCCATGCTAACACTTTAGCATACACTATGTTGTGAGATAGTAGGCTCCATGTTAACACTTTAGCATACACTATGTTGTGAGATAGTAGGCTCCATGCTAACACTTTAGCATACACTATGTTGCGGCCACTAGCATTATCATTAGCATTAAGTGACTTGAACTGTTTGTCATGACTAAAAGGTCAGATTTTTTATTTGGATGGTATGGGTTTCCACCATGGCCCCGATGTAAATAAG